>NC_048573.1:38185508-38198008 GCF_013265735.2 Oncorhynchus mykiss
GAGAGCAGGTTATTATATTATATTATATTATATTATATATTATATTATATTATATTATAGAGATATTATATTCATCCGTATGATCTCCTCCAATGGGCCCTGTTGATGTAGGCTGACACAACACATGGAGGATAGAGAGTGAAGACGTCAGAAAGAAAAAACAGAACACAGCACAGTGAGAGGAGGATCTCAGAACTACATGGACAGCAGGAGAGGGCACGACTACATGGACTATTACAGTAGATGAACTCGACACTCGATTGACATCGCAATTGGACATCTGTCCATGCCCTGAGGACGTCGCAAAATGCCTCCAAAAACCGACCGCTAGGCAACAGTGAGCGCTATTACCATCAAGTAGGCTTGGGTTTTGCTAGTGTGTTGTGGCTTGGCGGGGGGGGGTATGGGTGTAATACAATTACTCTGGATCCGAAGGTTGTGTGTTAAATCACAGTGGTAGACAATCGTTTTTTCGGTTTTTAAACCCTATCCAAAATCAAATCAAATCATAGTTTATTTGTCACGTGCGCTGAAGACAACAGGTGTAGACGTTACAGTGAAATGCTGACTTACAGGCTCTAACCAATAGTGTAAAAAAGGTGTTAAGTGAACAATAGGTAAGTAAAGAAATAAAACAACAGTAAAAAGACAGGATATATACAGTAGCGAGGCTATAAGAGTAGCGAGGCTACATACAGACACCGGTTGGTCGGGCTGATATCTACATGTAGATATGGTTAAAGTGACTATGCATATATGATGAACAGAGAGCAGCAGTAGTGTAAAAGAGGGGTTGGCAGGTGGTGGGTGGGACACAATGTAGATAGCCCAGTTAGACAATGTGTGGGAGCACTGGTTGGTCGGCCCAATTGAGGTAGTATGTACATGAATGTATAGTTAAAGTGACTATGCATATATGATAAACACAGAGTAGCAGCAGCGTAAAAAGACGGGTTGAGGGGGGGGGGGGGGGGTGGGGGGGGGGGGGGGGGGGGGGGGGGGGGGGGGGGGGACACACAATACAAATAGTCCAGGTAGCTATTTGATTACCTGTTCAGGAGTCTTATGGCTTGGGGATAAAAACTGTTGAGAAGTCTTTTTGTTCTAGACTTGGCACTCCGGTATCGCTTGCCATGTGGTAGTAGAGAGAACAGTCTATGACTGGGGTGTCTGGGGCCTTTTAAGGGCCTTTCTCTGACACCACCTGGTATAGAGGTCCTGGATGGTAGGAAGCTTGGCCCCAGTGATGTACTGGGCCGTACGCACTACCCTCTGTCGTGCCTTGCGGTCAGAGGCCGAGCAGTTGCCGTACCAGGCAGTGATGCAACCCTGAACTTAACCATTCAGAATAAATGCCTAAACTTCGAAATTTGACATTTGGAGACACAGAAAGATGCTAAACAGGAGTCAACCCAGCGAGTCAAAAGCACTTTGAAATGTGACGTGTGAAGCAACTTCGAAATATAACGTTTGGATAGACGTGGATAAACGTCAGAATCTGAAGTCCAATTGGTAAAACTGTGAGATCTCGTTGCTACACTAACTCTCCCTTCTCTCTCTCTCTGTTTCCCCCTCTCTGGCTCTCCATCCACTATCTGCCCCGCTCTTTCTTTTTCCTTGGCTTCGTCCTCCCCCCTCCCCGACCTCTTTCTGTATTCCTCTCTTCGTTTAGCTTACTCCACACTGCTACTTCTCGAGGGGATCAGAAATAGAGATCCTGTACCCTGTACTCCTCTGCAAAGTGAGACTGAAATCTCCCTCAACAATGTCATGAAGCAGAATATTTGTGCTGAACAGAATAAAGTATTTTAGTCACTGATGCCTTTGGCTGGCTTTAAAGGCTAGTTTAAAGCCTGGATCCTCTCTGGCTGCTGTGTGATAAACATGCTTTGCAAGGCGCACTATTCAACCTCAACTAATTTGAAATGAAATCAAAATGAACAAACAAATTCCCCCAATCGCATAAAAAAAAAAAGGGTTTCCAGACTGATTTAAATACGGTCAAATTGAATAAAATAAAGTGAAACCCTAATTAGTCCATATTGTGTTTGCTGTGCTCTAACTTCATCTGCTCTCTTATCACAGTCGGCTGAGTGATGGCACACGCTTACACACACATAACGGCTGTCTCTTTGTGCTGTAATTAGTGAGTGCGACTGGGGCTGTCAATACACATGAAAGACAGAGCCTTCACACACACACAGTAATATTTGCATGCGCGCACACACACACACGCGCACACACACACACACACACAAGCACACGCACACTCACACTCACACACACACACACATACACACATACACACACACACATACACACACACACACACACACACGCACGCACGCAAATAAGCTTTGCACACGACTATTGATGTGCCCATTCAACCACTGTGTGGCCACACAAAAGAGGAATAAAGCACTTTTGTTCACACTGCCGCTAAATTGCAAGTTTGTGCCTGGAGGGAGAAGAGGAGAGAAGCGAAGGGGACATCGATAGCAGCCAACTGGCTATCTCTATTACGTTATTGTTCATGATACGGCATCTTTTTGTGAACAGGGAGACAATAGTGATGACTCCCACATGAAAGATACCAGAGAAGAGAAAGAGAGAAAAGAGAACGGAGGAAAATCAAATCGATATTGGCTGTAAATGGGATTAGTTTTTGCCTCAATTAGCAGATGAAGATTTAGTGATGTGTTGTTGTTGTGGTGAAGTGCTCAGAGTGGTTCTTCTGGCAGCTACAGACAGAGCAGAAACACAGGGCTTTAGACAGCCCAGGGAGTCCTATACTGAGAAGAGTCCGGAGAAAACCCTCTGCCTCTTCGAAATACAGTCGCTAAGAAGATTGCATCAACCTTTTTAAAAACAATAGTAGACATATACTTGCTAAACTAACTTCACAAGCCAACTTTGGCTAATGTTTGTTGGTGAAGGAACAGCACACACAGCGATAAGCCATTTTCAAAATGTCCGCCATTTCATGTAACATGCGGGGAAGACCCACATGAAAACATACTATTGTACATACGATGGTATAAATACTATAGCATTCAATGTCGTGTTTTTGTAGAATTTACTGCAATATTCACTGTAGTGTTTCACAAAGTGTTCACTGTAATGTTTTGTACTTACTACAGTTTCGCAAAAACACAACAGTGAATACTGTAATATTTACTGAACTATACTGTAGTATGTATAGTTAATATAACTACTGTAGTAAAAACTGTAGTATAGACTATAGTAATTAATGTAGTGTTTTGCCTATTTTAGTATACTGTAATATTTACTGTAGTGTTATTGCAGACTGTATTATACTGTAGTATTTACTGTAGTGTTATTGCAAACTGTATTATACTGTAATATTTACTGTAGTGTTATTGCAGACTGTATTATACTGTAGTATTTACTGTAGTGTTTTTGCAGACTGTACTATTCTGTAGTATTTACTGTAGTGTTATGCAGACTGTATTATACTGTGGTATTTACTGTAGTGTTATTGCAGACTGTATTATACTGTAGTATTTACTGTAGTATTTTTGCAGACTGTATTATACTGTAATATTTACTGTAGTGTTATTGCAAACTGTATTATACTGTAGTATTTACTGTAGTGTTATGCAGACTGTATTATACTGTAGTATTTACTGTAGTGTTATTGCAGACTGTATTATACTGTAGTATTTACTGTAGTGTTATTGCAGACTGTATTATACTGTAGTATTTACTGTAGTGTTTTTGCAGACTGTATTATACTGTGGTATTTACTGTAGTGTTATTGCAAACTGTATTATACTGTAGTATTTACTGTAGTGTTATTGCAGACTGTATTATACTGTAGTATTTACTGTAGTGTTTTTGCAGACTGTATTATACTGTGGTATTTACTGTAGTGTTATTGCAAACTGTATTATACTGTAGTATTTACTGTAGTGTTATTGCAGACTGTATTATACTGTAGTATTTACTGTAGTGTTTTTGCAGACTGTACTATTCTGTAGTATTTACTGTAGTGTTTTTGCAGACTGTATTATACTGTGGTATTTACTGTAGTGTTTTTGCAGACTGTATTATACTGTAGTATTTACTGTAGTGTTTTTGCAGACTGTATTATACTGTAGTATTTACTGTAGTGTTTTTGCAGACTGTATTATTTTTATTTATTTATTTATTTTACCTTTATTTAACCAGGTAGGCAAGTTGAGAACAAGTTCTCATTTACAATTGCGACCTGGCCAAGATAAAGCAAAGCAGTTCGACAGATACAACAACACAGAGTTACACATGGAGTAAAACAAACATACAGTCAATAATAAAGTATAAACAAGTCTATATACAATGTGAGCAAATGAGGTGAGAAGGGAGGTAAAGGCAAAAAAAGGCCTTGGTGGCAAGGTAAATACAATATAGCAAGTAAAGCACTGGAATGGTAGTTTTGCAATGGAAGAATGTGCAAAGTAGAAATAAAAATAATGGGGTGCAAAGGAGCAAAATAAATAAATAAATTAAATACAGTTGGGAAAGAGGTAGTTGATAGGGCTAAATTATATGTGGGCTATGTACAGGTGCAGTAATCTGTGAGCTGCTCTGACAGTTGGTGCTTAAAGCTAGTGAGGGAGATAAGTGTTTCCAGTTTCAAAGATTTTTGTAGTTCGTTCCAGTCATTGGCAGCAGAGAACTGGAAAGAGAGGCGGCCAAAGAAAGAATTGGTTTTGGGGGTGACTAGAGAGATATACCTGCTGGAGCGTGTGCTACAGGTGGGAGATGCTATGGTGACCAGCGAGCTGAGATAAGGGGGGACTTTACCTAGCAGGGTCTTGTAGATGACATGGAGCCAGTGGGTTTGGCGACGAGTATGAAGCGAGGGCCAGCCAACGAGAGCGTACAGGTCGCAATGGTGGGTAGTGTATGGGGCTTTGGTGACAAAACGGATTGCACTGTGATAGACTGCATCCAGTTTGTTGAGTAGGGTATTGGAGGCTATTTTGTAAATTACATCGCCAAAGTCGAGGATTGGTAGGATGGTCAGTTTTACAAGGGTATGTTTGGCAGCATGAGTGAAGGATGCTTTGTTGCGGAATAGGAAGCCAATTCTAGATTTAACTTTGGATTGGAGATGTTTGATATGGGTCTGGAAGGAGAGTTTACAGTCTAACCAGACACCTAAGTATTTGTAGTTGTCCACGTATTCTAAGTCAGAGCCGTCCAGAGTAGTGATGTTGGACAGGCGGGTAGGTGCAGGTAGTGATCGGTTGAAGAGCATGCATTTAGTTTTACTTGTATTTAAGAGCAGTTGGAGGCCACGGAAGGAGAGTTGTATGGCATTGAAGCTTGCCTGGAGGGTTGTTAACACAGTGTCCAAAGAAGGGCCGGAAGTATACAGAATGGTGTCGTCTGCGTAGAGGTGGATCAGAGACTCACCAGCAGCAAGAGCGACCTCATTGATGTATACAGAGAAGAGAGTCGGTCCAAGAATTGAACCCTGTGGCACCCCCATAGAGACTGCCAGAGGTCCGGACAACAGACCCTCAGATTTGACACACTGAACTCTATCAGAGAAGTAGTTGGTGAACCAGGCGAGGCAATCATTTGAGAAACCAAGGCTGTTGAGTCTGCCGATGAGGATGTGGTGATTGACAGAGTCGAAAGCCTTGGCCAGATCAATGAATACGGCTGCACAGTAATGTTTCTTATCGATGGCGGTTAAGATATCGTTTAGGACCTTGAGCGTGGCTGAGGTGCACCCATGACCAGCTCTGAAACCAGATTGCATAGCAGAGAAGGTATGGTGAGATTCAAAATGGTCGGTAATCTGTTTGTTGACTTGGCTTTCGAAGACCTTAGAAAGGCATGGTAGGATAGATATAGGTCTGTAGCAGTTTGGGTCAAGAGTGTCCCCCCCTTTGAAGAGGGGGATGACCGCAGCTGCTTTCCAATCTTTGGGAATCTCAGACGACACGAAAGAGAGGTTGAACAGGCTAGTAATAGGGGTGGCAACAATTTCGGCAGATAATTTTAGAAAGAAAGGGTCCAGATTGTCTAGCCCGGCTGATTTGTAGGGGTCCAGATTTTGCAGCTCTTTCAGAACATCAGCTGAATGGATTTGGGAGAAGGAGAAATGGGGAAGGCTTGGGCGAGTTGCTGTTGGGGGTGCAGTGCTGTTGATAGGGGTAGGAGTAGCCAGGTGGAAAGCATGGCCAGCAGTAGAAAAATGCTTATTGAAATTTTCAATTATGGTGGATTTATCAGTGGTGACAGTGTTTCCTATCTTCAGTGCAGTGGGCAGCTGGGAGGAGGTGTTCTTATTCTCCATGGACTTTACAGTGTCCCAGAACTTTTTTGAGTTAGTGTTGCAAGAAGCAAATTTCTGCTTGAAAAAGCTAGCCTTGGCTTTTCTAACTGCCTGTGTATAATGGTTTCTAGCTTCCCTGAACAGCTGCATATCACGGGGGCTGTTCGATGCTAATGCAGAACGCCATAGGACGTTTTTGTGTTGATTAAGGGCAGTCAGGTCTGGGGAGAACCAAGGGCTATATCTGTTCCTGGTTCTAAATTTCTTGAATGGGGCATGTTTATTTAAGATGGTTAGGAAGGCATTTTTAAAAAATATCCAGGCATCCTCTACTGACGGGATGAGGTCAATATCCTTCCAGGATACCCCGGCCAGGTCGATTAGAAAGGCCTGCTCGCTGAAGTGTTTCAGGGAGCGTTTTACAGTGATGAGAGGAGGTCGTTTGACCGCTGACCCATTACGGATGCAGGCAATGAGGCAGTGATCGCTGAGATCTTGGTTGAAGACAGCAGAGGTGTATTTAGAGGGGAAGTTGGTTAGGATGATATCTATGAGGGTGCCCGTGTTTAAGGCTTTGGGGAGGTACCTGGTAGGTTCATTGATAATTTGTGTGAGATTGAGGGCATCAAGTTTAGATTGTAGGAATATTATACTGTGGTATTTACTGTAGTGTTATTGCAGACTGTATTATACTGTAGTATTTACTGTAGTGTTATTGCAGACTGTATTATACTGTAGTATTTACTGTAGTGTTATGCAGACTGTATTATACTGTAGTATTTACTGTATTATACTGTAGTATTTACTGTAGTGTTTTTGCAGACTGTATTATACTGTAGTATTTACTGTAGTGTTATTGCAGACTGTATTATACTGTAGTATTTACTGTAGTGTTATGCAGACTGTATTATACTGTGGTATTTACTGTAGTGTTTTTGCAGACTGTATTATACTGTAGTATTTACTGTAGTGTTATGCAGACTGTATTATACTGTAGTATTTACTGTAGTGTTATGCAGACTGTATTATACTGTGGTATTTACTGTAGTGTTATGCAGACTGTATTATACTGTAGTATTTATTGTAGTGTTATGCAGACTGTATTATACTGTAGTATTTACTGTAGTGTTATGCAGACTGTATTATACTGTAGTATTTACTGTAGTGTTATGCAGACTGTATTATACTGTGGTATTTACTGTAGTGTTTTTGCAGACTGTATTATACTGTAGTGTTTACTGTAGTGTTATTGCAGACTGTATTATACTGTAGTATTTACTGTAGTGTTATTGCAGACTGTATTATACTGTAGTATTTACTGTAGTGTTATGCAGACTGTATTATACTGTAGTATTTACTGTAGTGTTTTTGCAGACTGTATTATACTGTAGTATTTACTGTAGTGTTTTTGCAGACTGTATTATACTGTAGTATTTACTGTAGTGTTTTTGCAGACTGTATTATACTGTAGTATTTACTGTAGTGTTATGCAGACTGTATTATACTGTGGTATTTACTGTAGTGTTATTGCAGACTGTATTATACTGTAGTATTTACTGTAGTGTTTTTGCAGACTGTATTATACTGTAGTATTTACTGTAGTGTTTTTGCAGACTGTATTATACTGTAGTATTTACTGTAGTGTTATTGCAGACTGTATTATACTGTAGTATTTACTGTAGTGTTTTTGCAGACTGTATTATACTGTAGTATTTACTGTAGTGTTATTGCAAACTGTATTATACTGTAGTATTTACTGTAGTGTTATGCAGACTGTATTATACTGTAGTATTTACTGTAGTGTTTTTGCAGACTGTATTATACTGTGGTATTTACTGTAGTGTTATTGCAGACTATATTATACTGTAGTATTTACTGTAGTGTTTTTGCAGACTGTACTATTCTGTAGTATTTACTGTAGTGTTTTTGCAGACTGTATTATACTGTGGTATTTACTGTAGTGTTTTTGCAGACTGTACTATACTGTAGTATTTACTGTAGTGTTTTTGCAGACTGTATTATACTGTAGTATTTACTGTAGTGTTATTGCAGACTGTATTATACTGTGGTATTTACTGTAGTGTTTTTGCAGACTGTACTATTCTGTAGTATTTACTGTAGTGTTTTTGCAGACTGTATTATACTGTGGTATTTACTGTAGTGTTTTTGCAGACTGTATTATACTGTAGTATTTACTGTAGTGTTTTTGCAGACTGTATTATACTGTAGTATTTACTGTAGTGTTTTTGCAGACTGTATTATACTGTAGTATTTACTGTAGTGTTATTGCAGACTGTATTATACTGTGGTATTTACTGTAGTGTTATTGCAGACTGTATTATACTGTAGTATTTACTGTAGTGTTATGCAGACTGTATTATACTGTAGTATTTACTGTAGTGTTTTTGCAGACTGTATTATACTGTGGTATTTACTGTAGTGTTATTGCAGACTGTATTATACTGTAGTATTTACTGTAGTGTTTTTGCAGACTGTACTATTCTGTAGTATTTACTGTAGTGTTTTTGCAGACTGTACTATACTGTAGTATTTTCTGTAGTGTTTTTGCAGACTGTACTATACTGTAGTATTTACTGTAGTGTTATTGCGGACTGTACTATACTGTAGTATTTACTGTAGTGTTATTGCAGACTGTACTATACTGTAGTATTTACTGTAGTGTTTTTGCAGACATTACTGTAGCTTTTACTATACTGTTTTAGTTTTATTATATTTGGCAAAGACGTGGAGGCTTTGTCCTTCAGGAAACCTACTATAGAAATACTTAAACATTTTCCATAACCTGTAGGTCGGTAGAACTGCAGTCTGAACAGATAGTTCAGCACTTCTGCTCTTTTCTATAACCTATAGGGAACACAACATATTGTCTATACTTGGCACGTAGGTTTCTCACTTATGGGTGGCACAAATTGCAATATGGGGGAGGGGACAGGTCAGGGTATATGCAAATGAAATACTGTGTATTGTTAGTGTAGTGTTTTGTGGACTGTCGTGTTTTTGCAGACATTACTGTTGTATTTACTACAGTGTTTTTTTTGGCCGCAAATACTGTATTATTTACTACAACATTGTATAGTAAGTACCACACATGGTCGAGGGATACTACAATGTGTAGTATGGTTTTCTACAGTGTACACTACAGCATGCCGCACGCACGCACGCACACACACACACACACACACACACACACACACAAATTAACGGTAATTGCTAGATTTCTTGTTAGATATTATTGCATGGTCTGAACTAGTTTGAAGACAAATAAGTGTTCAAAAATAAGAAAAATAACAACTAATTAGTTGCCATACCAGGCGGTGATGCAAACAGTCAAGATGCTCTCGATGGTGCAGCTGTAGAACTTTTTGAGGATCTGAGGACCCATGCCAAATATTTTCAGTCTCCTGAGGGGGAATAGGCGTTGTCGTACCCTATTCACGACTGTCTTGGTGTGTTTGGACCATGATAGTTTTGTTGGTGATGTGGACACCAAGGAACTTGAAGCTCTCAACCTGCTCCACTACAGCCCCTGTCGATGAGAATGGGGGCGTACTCGGTCCTGCTTTTCCTGTCGTCCACAATCACCTCCTTTGTCTTGATCACGTTGAGGGAGAGGTTGTTGTCCTGGCACACCTCTTCCCTATAGGCTGTCTCATAATTGATCAGGCCTACCACTACCACGGCAAACTTAATGATGGTGTTGACTGACCTTCCTGTCTTAAAGTAATGATGGACTGTCATTTCTCATTGCTTATTTGAGCTGTTCTGCCATAATATGGACTTGATCATTTACCAAATAGGGCTGTCTTCTGTATAACCCCCCCCCCCCCCCCCCCCCCCCCCACCCCATCTTGTCACAACTAACCTGATTGGCTCAAATGTATTAATAAATAAATAAATTCTATGAATTAACTTTTAAAAAGGCACACCTGTTAATTGAAATGCATTCCAGGTGACTACCTCATGAAGCTGGTTGAGAGAATACCATGAGTGTGCAAAGCTGTCATCAAGGCAAAAAGTGGCTATTTGAAGAATCTCAAATATAACATATTTTGATTTGTTCAACACTTTTTTGGTTACTACATGATTCCATGTGTTATTTAATAGTTTTGATGTCTTCACTATAACTGTAAATACCAGTTGGCGGGCGTTCATGTGGATTTTTCCCAGGTGTGGTAAATTCCCCCTTCCCACTTGGTTATGAACACACCATAACACCGCTAACCATCCAATGTAGATACATATAAATCTACTCATTGGAACCCCAAAACCTACACCTACACTTTGACCTATTGTGGAGTGTTGTATGATGTTTATTGTTTTGTTTTAACTGATCTCGGGCACTGGATTTGGTTCATCATTTAATTAAGCTCAAAAGAGGCACTTACTATACTCCTTTTCCCCTAATGAGATGAGAAAACATGTTTTTTTTAATGAAGTTGAACATATGCTCTTTATGACAGAATGTTAAAATTAGGTGAAAATAAAAGTTTAAATTATATCACAGACTGTATTATACCGTAGAATTTACTGTAGCGTTTTTGGAGACATTACTGTAGCATTTACTATAGTGTTTTTGTTTTAATATATTGGACATAGAAGTGGAGTCTTGTCTTGGTGCCCCCCCCCCCAAATATCTCCATTGATCAATACGTAATAAGTAATTTAAGAAGCCGAATTAGGAAACACTTTGGCAAACCTGTATACTAGGGGCTCAATTATCGGAGGCGCTAGTGTCAAATGCACATTAGTTTGCAATTTCGTCAAGTAAAAACTGGCGCATTAGCTGTTTCCAGTCCTAACGCCAGGTTCAGCCATTTACCTGTCTTATATCAGCTCACTTGCGATCAGATGGGCGTGGTGGAAACATTTGAGATGTGTCCTTAAAAACATGCTTCAAAGTGCTAATTTCAGGCAGCGCCGATGGGGATATTTAAGACCAACCAACAGCTGGTTTTAACTGTAACGCAGTTGGTTTTGGCATACATTTTTAAAGCTGATACGCGGCCTATCCAACCGCCACGCACACTGCCCATATGCGCATGGAACACGACAGTCCAATGTGCTATTGGTAGCTGTGTAATTCGTATTTAGAAACGTAAAAAACTGATTTTTTCCCCCCCCTATTTCATTTTATTTATTTATATATGCTCTCAATAAAGTTTTTTTTTTTTTTTGTCTGACCAATGCAGTCGCGAAGTAGCCAAGACTGTCGATTAAGGGTTTGGCTCCGGAAATCTTAATCACCAAAGCTTTATGAAAATATAAAGTTTGAGAGGAGCAAAACAGCAAGCTGACATTCCATTGTTATCTATGCATTGTAGGCAGGCCCATATTATTTTAGCCATGCAGGTCCCGTTTTGGACTTGCGTACGTGTCCATGCCCATCGTGAAACGAGAGATGAGTACCTCGGTGAATACCAGTGAACCTCGTATTTAGAAGTATCTGTAACTTGTAAAAATGGCTGGTTTTCCCTTTCATATGTCCAAAACCCAAGCCTTCCCTATGGCCTACTATTACAACGAATGGTTCAACAGCAATCAGTGTATTTTTTTATACTGGCGATTGGATGATATCATTACATTTTTACATGTATTTGTTGTTTTAAAAACTAAGCCGATTGCTTGTTTTTGTTCAATTTAATTACAACCAAAACCTACTAGAAGTATTCACTTTCCTGAGATTATGGAGGCAACGTCCGAGGCGCACTTGCAATGCAATTTCTGGAGATGTGTGAATGCGATCTGATCTGTAAAATGGTTCAGAGAACATAGAACATTATGTTCATAGAACATAGAACATTATGTTCATAGAACACAGGTCAACTTGGAAGCAGTATAATGGTGAGTGGACGTTCTCCCTTTCGCTTTACCGTGAAAAGTTTGGATGTGCGTTAAACCCTCCCTAGTCTGCGTCGTTTTAATATTTCACGCCCACGGGGAGAAATGAGGGTGCCTGTAAGTTTTTAGTTATTTATCCGTTGTTTTACCAGGTAAATTGACTGAGAACACGTTCTCATTTGCAGCAACGACCTGGGGAATAGTTACAGGGGATGAATGAGCCAATTGTAAACTGGGGATTATTAGGTGACCGTGATGGTTTGAGGGCCAGATTGGGAATTTAGCCAGGACACCAGGGTTAACACCCTTAATCTTACAATAAATGCCATGGGATCTTTAATGACCTCAG